>NC_052319.1:35941441-35966441 GCF_016432855.1 Salvelinus namaycush
TCAGTCCATGTCATGGAAAGGGCAGTTGTTCCTAATGTGTTGTCCAGTCAATGTATACCCACCATATACCCACTCACCCACAGACACATTGACACATTGACAGTCCCACACAAATCCCACACTCATTCACATACACTACACACACATACACTACACACACACACACACACACACACACACACACACACACACACACACACACACACACACACACACACACACACACACACACACACACACACACACACACACACACACACACACACACACACACACACACTTTTACACTCATCAAATGAGTTGTTACTCTGTTCTTTATTTTACTCTTATTATTATCTATCCTGATGTCTAGTCACTTTACCCTGCCTTCATGTACATATCTACCTCAAATACCTTATTATTATCTATCCTGATGTCTAGTCACTTTACCCTGCCTTCATGTACATATCTACCTCAAATACCTTATTATTATCTATCCTGATGTCTAGTTACTTTACCCTGCCTTCATGTACATCTCTACCTCAAATACCTTATTATTATCTATCCTGATGCCTAGTTACTTTACCCTGCCTTCATGTACATATCTACCTCAAATACCTTATTATTATCTATCCTGATGTCTAGTAACTTTACCCTGCCTTCATGTACATATCTACCTCATAACCTTATTATTATCTATCCTGATGCCTAGTCACTTTACCTGCCTTCTTGTACATGTCTACCTCAAATACCTAATTATTATCTATCCTGATGCCTAGTCACTTTACCCTGCCTTCATGTACATATCTACCTCAAATACCTTATTATTATCTATCCTGATGTCTAGTCACTTTACCCTGCCTTCATGTACATATCTACCTCAAATACCTTATTATTATCTATCCTGATGCCTAGTCACTTTACCCTGCCTTCATGTACATATCTACCTCAAATACCTTATTATTATCTATCCTGATGCCTAGTCACTTTACCCTGCCTTCATGTTCATATCTACCTCAAATACCTTATTATTATCTATCCTGATGCCTAGTCACTTTACCCTGCCTTCATGTACATATCTACCTCATACCTTATTATTATCTATCCTGATGCCTAGTCACTTTATCCTGCCTTCATGTACATATCTACCTCAAATACCTTATTATTATCTATCCTGATGCCTAGTCACTTTACCCTGCCTTCATGTACATATCTACCTCATACCTTATTATTATCTATCCTGATGTCTAGTCACTTTACCCTGCCTTCATGTACATATCTACCTCAAATACCTTATTATTATCTATCCTGATGCCTAGTCACTTTACCCTGCCTTCATGTACATATCTACCTCAAATACCTTATTATTATCTATCCTGATGCCTAGTCACTTTACCCTGCCTTCATGTACATATCTACCTCATACCTTATTATTATCTATCCTGATGCCTAGTCACTTTACCCTGCCTTTATGTACATATCTACCTCAAATACCTTTTACCTCTGCACATTGATCTGGTACTGGTACTCCCTGTATATGTTGCCATTCTTGTGTATTTAATTTGATTCCTCTTGTGTTACTATTTCATTTTTTCTACACCTGTTGTATTCGGTGCATGTGACAAATACAATCTGATTTGAGTTTGATTTGAAATGGTCAGAACAAAACAGAAAGGTGCGTTCTCTACAGGTGAACCAAGAAGAAGAATATCTCCCCACCTCCTCCTCCTCGTCCTCCCCCTCCCCTCTCCAGTCTGCTCCAGCCCTGACATTATCTTCCAGGTAGCCCCCAGTCAAGCAGACAATGGCTTTTTAAACAGGCAGGACTCTGGGGACCCGAGCAGAGGGACATTATTGGCCTCATTTAGGACCCATCGTCACGAGGATGGCTCTTCCAGATAGGGACCGTTATTGCCATGGATACCAGCACATCCCTGCTAAGAAATACCAAGCCTAGCATTCCCCCTTATTTCAGGGATTTGTGTGGGTTTTGTGTTCTTGATAGTATAGGCTCACTACTGCAGCACACACATACATCCTCTCTGGCAGTTACAGAGCAGCTGTAGGGTTGGCAGTTTTCTGGATGGTGGACAACCAAGCTTAGCCTTGTCTCTTTCTCTCTTTCTTTCTCTCTCCCTCTCTCTGTCTCTCTCTCTCACTCTCTCTTTGAGGGATTAAAATGTATTACAGGGTTTTGTGTGTGGTGTGTGTTGTGGTTGATCTTATGCCTTAATTACAATTTATAGCAGCCTAGAGGCTACTATACAGGAGTCATGTTATGTTGATGAGGATTATAGTGGTGATGAGACAGAACAGGAGTCATGTTGATGAGGATTATAGAGGCGATGAGACAGGACAGAAGTCATGGTATGTTTATGAGGATTAGAGAGGTGATGAGACAGGACAGAAGTCATGGTATGTTTATGAGGATTAGGGTGGTGATGAGACAGGACAGGAGTCATGTTATGTTGATGAGGATTAGAGTGGTGATGAGACAGGACAGGAGTCATGTTATGTTGATGAGGATTAGAGTGGTGATGAGACAGGACAGGAGTCATGTTGATGAGGATTATAGTGGTGATGAGACAGGACAGGAGTCATGTTATGTTGATGAGGATTATAGTGGTGATGAGACAGGACAGAAGTCATGTTGATGAGGATTATAGAGGTGATGAGACAGGACAGGAGTCATGTTTTGTTGATGAGGATTAGAGTGGTGATGAGACAGGACAGAAGTCATGTTTTGTTGATGAGGATTAGAGTGGTGATGAGACAGGACAGGAGTCATGGTATATTGATGAGGATTAGAGTGGTGATGCGACAGGACAGGAGTCATGTTATGTTGATGAGGATTCGAGTGGTGATGAGACAGGACAGGAGTCATATTTTGTTGATGAGGATTAGAGTGGTAATGAGACAGGACAGGAGTCATGTTGATGAGGATTATAGTGGTGATGAGACAGGACAGGAGTCATGTTATGTTGATGAGGATTATAGTGGTGATGAGACAGGACAGGAGTCATGTTGATGAGGATTATAGTGGTGATGAGACAGGACAGGAGTCATGTTATGTTGATGAGTATTATAGTGGTTATGAGACAGGACAGGAGTCATGTTATGTTGATGATGATTATAGTGGTGATGAGACAGGACAGGAGTCATGGTATGTTGATGAGGATTGTAGTGGTGATGAGATGGTACAGTAGTCATGTTGATGAGGAGTATAGTGGTGATGAGACAGGACAGGAGTCATGATGATGAGGATTACAGTGGTGATGAGACAGGACAGGAGTCATGATGATGAGGATTATAGTGGTGATGAGACAGGACAGGAGTCATGATGATGAGGATTAGAGAGGTGATGAGACAGGACTGGATTCATGATGATGAGGATTAGGGTGGTGATGAGACAGGACAGGAGTCATGGTATGTTGATGAGGATTAGAGAGGTGATGAGACAGGACAGGAGTCATGTTGATGAGGATTATAGTGGTGATGAGACAGGACAGGAGTCATGATGATGAGGATTAGAGAGGTGATGAGACAGGACAGGAGTCATGTTGATGAGGATTATAGTGGTGATGAGACAGGACAGGAGTCATGATGATGAGGATTAGAGTGGTAATGAGACAGGACAGGAGTCATGATGATGAGGATTAGAGTGGTGATGAGACAGGACAGGAGTCATGGTATGTTGATGAGGATTAGAGAGGTGATGAGACAGGACAGGAGTCATGGTATGTTGATGACGATTAGAGTGGTGATGAGACAGGACAGGAGTCATGTTATGTTGATGAGGATTAGAGAGGTGATGAGACAGGACAGGAGTCATGTTGATGAGAATTAGGGTGGTGATGAGACAGGACAGGAGTCATGTTGATGAGGATTAGAAGGGTGATGAGTAAGCAGTAAGCAGGATGGACTGCCATGCCCTCCAACAATACCCAGCATCGTTGGAGATGAGCTCTGCAGACAATAGGGATTGGACTGGCTGAACATACATGAGACACACACACACACACACAAAGAAATACACCCACACACACACAAATAGATGCAATCATGCACACACGCACGGACACATGCGCACACATGCGCACACACACAAACACACACACAAACAAAGATATACAGCCAATACACACAAACACAGATGCAGTCATGCACGCACGCACGCACGCGTGAACTAACACACATACACCCACACACACAACACGTGCACACTCACACACACAAAGATATACATCCAATACACACACACACAGATGCAGTCATGCACGCATTAATTTACACATGCACACACGCAGACACACACACAAAAGGACTAGTAAAGAGAATACTACAGACACAGTGGAATCGTTGAACAAAATCTGAAATGTATTGATGAAATACAATAAAATCACTCATTGTTTGTTTTTTATCAAAGCAAAAATAATTAGCTACAAAAAAAGATAAAAACTACAGTAAAACATCAACTGCAGTGTTCCTCACCTGGCTTACTGTAAAAAGCAAAACAAAGGATTGATTACTGTACTTCTATATTTCCATCAACCCTGTCTTGTGGATTTGGCCACAGGTTCTCATCCACATCACAATGGATGTTTTCATTAGCCGAACATCTTGGGAAGAATCTTCGGGCATGGCGAATCCAGGCCTGACACTGGTCTGTCGTGATGTCATTGCATGCGACATCCAAGGCCTGGAGAAAGGTGGCTTGTTCGTGAGGGCGCCTATCATAGTACACCTTCCACCTCCATGTGGAGAAAAAATCCTCATTTGGGTTTTAGGAAAGGAGAGTATGGGGGTAAGTACAGGGTGGTAAATTGTGGATGGGCCTGAAACCATGCTTGCACCATTTGAGCATGCTGGAACCTGACATTATCCCACACAAGGACATAGGTCATGCCATCAGCTCTACAGACCTGATTTAGCTCATCAAGGAAGGTTACATTCGAACAGCGAATTATGTAGCTGCCTGCAACTCAATATATAGAGTATATAGAGTAGAGAGCTTTAGATGTTGTTCGACCAAACATTAGAACGGGCAAGATGCTTAATCTAAGCAACTTTGACCGTGGTATGATTGTTGATGCTACACATGGTGATTCCAGCATCTCAGAAACAGCTGCCTACCTGGGATTTTTATGCACTACAGTCTCTAGAGTTTACAGAGAATGGTGCGATAAACAAAACACATTCAGTGAGCCGCAATTCTGTGGGCAAAAACACCTTGTTAATGAGAGAGGTCAGAGGAGAATGTCCAGACTCATTCAAGCTAACAGAAAGGCCACAAATGCTCAAATAACAGCTGTTTAAAACAGTGGTGTGCAGAACGGCATGTCTTAACGTACAACACCAGGCTGTTGTGGAGGCAAAAGGGGGTCCTACCCAGTACTAGATAGGTGTACCTAATAAAGTGGCCGGTGAGTGTACAGTAATGTCAAATCTGAAAACATGGTCTGGAAAAGTGGTATATGGGACCATAGAAACAGTGTCTGATAAAGAATGACAATGAAATATTACAGCCATAGATAATGTAGTCCAATTGGTTCATATTCCACGGTAATTGGTGTCAATGGATCTCGTTATCCTGAAACTTTCATGATCTAAACATGGAATATTGTTTGTCAGTTTCCATAAAACTATGCATTAAGAGTAATGCAACAGTTACTTATCATTTTGAGCAGTTGTATCAATTGATAGTTAGATCATTGTAATGAAATGAATAGACAGTCATCTCAGATGTAATGTGTGAATTGCATTTTGAAATGGTAATACTTTGATGTTAAGTTGTGTCATTTTGAACAGGTGATTTTAGTTCAGTGAACAAATGATCTTAGCTTTACGTGTATTGTATCCAAGCAAATGGAAAAAGTGTTAGAGTTTTGAAAAATGTGCATTTTGACAATTGACATCAAGGTTCCGAAATTAGTGCCAAAGTGATTGTAAAAAAATGTAATTTGTTCAGGTAAAAACGTGTTTGAACTCACATTTCACAATTTGACATAAGGGTAGGCAACGCTGCAGGCTTTAAATTAGAGATGTTATTCTTCATGCTTTAAAGCCCTTTTCTAAGCATTACTGAACAAAGAACCGTTTGGGAGCCAATTGAACGTCTCTTTTAGGTGAACGGAGCCAACCGTCTTGTGGGTTAACCTAAATACTTTCCCCAAAACCTTCTCAATAAAATGTTAACAGCAAAGTAGGCTTACCTGGCAGAAGTAGATCATGAGTAAGTATATAATTTGTATCTATTATTTGTTATTTGCTAGATTTGAAATGAGCTGCAGCAGTACAGAACCGGCACCAGACCGGCACCAGACTGAACACTAGATTTGAAATGAGCTGCAGCAGTACAGAACCGGCACCAGACCGGCACCAGACTGAACACTAGATTTGAAATGAGCTGCAGCAGTACAGAACCGGCACCAGACCGGCACCAGACTGCACACTAGATTTGAAATGAGCTGCAGCAGTACAGAACCGGCACCAGACCGGCACCAGACTGAACACTAGATTTGAAATGAGCTGCAGCAGTACAGAACCGGCACCAGACCGGCACCAGACTGCACACTAGATTTGAAATGAGCTGCAGCAGTACAGAACCGGCACCAGACCGGCACCAGACTGCACACTAGATTTGCAGTTAAAGGGCCAGAGGGGAGAAGAATGGGCCTATTTGAAAGCTAAAAATAAGAATATGACTAGCCTGCGACATATTTCATTTTTTTAAAGTAGCTCTCAGGTTAGAAAAGGTTGGAGACACCCCTTGCCTTTGATCCATTCTTTAGCAGTTGTGCTTGGAAAGGGCAACAGTAGTGCAAGAGTTGTTCTGTGTTAAAAAGTAGCCTAAATGGGACATGGTTCCGTTGTGTTGAAGAACAGGGTGGTGTGGTCTCCCTCAGTGGAAGGTGGGTGCTAATGGTCGAGGTAGGAGACGGTCACTGCTTCTTTACTAAAGACCATGTTGACGGTAACCACTCAGGCACCAGACAATGAACACACACAACTGGAGAACTGGGCCGGGGAATTGGTCCTCTTGTAGAGCACTCTGCACACTCTGCTGTTTGTGTCTTTGTGACTCTTCCAGTAATGGTGTGTGTGTGTGTGTGTGTGTGTGTGTGTGTGTGTGTGTGTGTGTGTGTGTGTGTGTGTGTGTGTGTGTGTGTGTGTGTGTGTGTGTGTGTGTGTGTGTGTGTGTGTGTGTGTGTGTGTGTGTGTGTGTGTGTGTGTGTGTGTGTGTGTGTGTGTGTGTGTGTGTGTGTGTGTGTGTTTGTGTGTGTGTGTCCCGTGTGGCTCAGTTGGTAGAGCATGGCGCTTGCAACGCCAGGGTTGTGGGTTCAATTCCCACGGGGGGACCAGGATGAATATGTATGAACTTTCCAATTTGTAAGTCGCTCTGGATAAGAGCGTCTGCTAAATGACTTAAATGTAAATGTGTGTGTGTGTGTGTGTCGGGTAAGGAGGGGGTTGGCTGTGAATCTCTGGGTAATTAATCACAGTCAGTACAGAGGTGTATGGTGGGACTAAAACCTTGCATCCCTTCCTCACCTCACCGTCCACAGGCCCTCGTTTACCCTCTTATGATTAACCAGGACCGCCCACGGTCAACCACGGTCAGCATTGTACTTGTCCTCTTGCTCAGTTGTGCATCGGGGCCTCCCACTCCTCTTTCTATTCTGGTTAGAGCCAGTTTGTGCTGTTCTGTGAAGGGAGTAGTACAGGGAGTAGATCTTCAGTTTCTTGGAAATTTCTCACATGGAATAGCCTTCATTTCTCAGAACAAGAATAGACTGATGAGTTTCAGAAGAAAGGTCTTTGTTTCTGGCCACTTTGAGCCTGTAATCGAACCCACAAATGCTGAAGCTCCAGATACTCAACTAGTGTAAAGAAGGCCAGTTTTAGTGCTTCTTTAATTAGAACAACAGTTTTCAGCTGTGCTAACATAATTGCAAAAGGGTTTTCTAATGATCAATTAGCCTTTTAAAATGATCAACTTGGATTAGCTAACACAATGTGTCATTGGAACACAGGAGTGATGGTTGCTGATAATGGGCCTCTGTATGTCTATGTAGATACTCCATAAAAAATCATTTCCAGCTACAATAGTAATTTACAACATTAACAATGTCTACACTGTATTTCTGATCAATTTGATGTTATTTTAATGGACAGAAAATTAGCTTTTCTTTCAAAAACAAGGACATTTCTAAGTGACCCCAAACTTTTGAACGGTAGTGTACATACTAAATGCATAATTTATTTTTGATGCCATGGTTGCAGAGAGAAACATTTGCAGTTTTATAGCTAACCTCATGCTATTACACATTTTGCCATGAGGTTGAGAGAAAATGTTACTGTTTTAGAGCTCAGGGATTCTTCAAAGATGGGGCAATCAACTTTTTTCCCACAAATGTTTGTCAGACACCATAAAATGCATTTAATGTTTACAATTATTATCCAACAAGTCTTTAAAGGCCTTGACTGTTTAAATCTAACATTCTGTTTTTCAAATATGTATTAGTACAAATCTCCAAACTTCTTTTTATGTTGTTTTATAGCACTATTAAATGATCATTTCTTTAGCATTTGGGGATTTTTCTGGATTTAGAACGTAAAACAACATTTATAAAGCAAACATTATCCCTTAGGACTAGCACAGCATCTACTTCAATTGTTTCAGCATGTGCTGCAGAACAGTGATGAATATTGACAAAAAAAAACAATTTTAAGGGGCTTAACCATCAGTGACGGAGTTGTCAACAGATACTCAAAACAGACATATTTTTGCACCTAAAAATAAAAGTTCAAAACAAACATGGAAAATATGGAAAATGATTCATGAAAATCCCCAATAAAAACATGACAATTCGATCAGATCTTTCAGCACTCAGAGTTGACATCAGACAAAAATCTGACAGAGTTCCATGGCATATGACGTGTTCATATGCTATCTGGGGGCCCTGACCTCCCCAAAATCCATCGGCCCCCCCACCTCGCGTTGGCTGCGGAGGTATGTCCTACACCAGTGCTCCCAGTTGTGCGAACAGTAGCCTATCTTATTGGCACCTTGGAGAGCATCAGCATTATCGATACCCCCTTCCATATCACTGTCTTTATCATTGGATCAGTACCAAGTACCAAGACAATAATGTCCTCCTACAGACGGACGTCATATTGTACAGTTGGTGTCTCCCCTTTTGCTAGGCCTAGATTAGATGGTTGTATTCAAGACAATATAGTTTTCACTGATCTGTTTGTGTGTCACTAGAGTAAGCTGCTACACAAAAAAAAGTATATGTAAAGTATTTGTCCCATGTTTCATGAGCTGAAATAGAAAATCCCAGAAATGTTCTATACGCACAAAAATATTATTTTTCTCAAATTTTGTGCACAAATTTGATTACATCCCTGTATATGAGCATTTCTCCTTTGCCAAGATAATCCATCCACCGGACAGGAGGTTGTGAGACCAATTAGACGTACTGCTAAATTCTCTAAAACGACGTTGGAGGCAGCCTATGGTATGGAAATTGATATAAAATTATCTGGAAACAGTTCTGGTGCACATTCCTGCAGTCAGCATGCCAATTGCACACTCCCTCAAAACTTGAGACATCTGTGGCATTGTGTTGTGTGACAAAACTGCACATTTTAGAGTGACCTTGTAGTGTCCCCCAGCACAAGGTGCACCTGTGTAAAGATCATGCTGTTTAGTCAGCATCTTGATATTTTATTTAAAAGTCAGTTAAGAACAAAATCTTATTTACAATGACGGCCTACCCCGGCCAAACCCTAAACCGGACGACGCTGGGCCAACTGTACACCGCCCTATGGGACTCCCAGTCACTTCCGGGTTTGATACAGCCTGGAATCGAACCAGGGTCTGTAGTGACACCACTAGCACTGAGATGCAGGGCCTTATACCGCTGCGCCACTCAGGATATGCAACACCTGTCAGGTGGATGGATTATCTTGACACTTGATACCCTCTCACTAATAGGAATGTAAACAACTTTGTGCACAAATAAGCTTTTTGTACTACTTTTTGTACCAGCACATTACATGTTGTGTTTAATTTGTGTCGTATTAAACAATATGTTGCTCATGTCTCCAGTCATATAAAGTATAGTAGAATTGAGTGAAATGTGTTTATAAAAGGCTCCGTTTTTCCCATGCAAAGAAGGAGAAGAATTGTCTCTGATTAGCGCTGCTCTGTCACTCAGGTATGCATTATTCAGAACGGTCTGTTTTGCTAACAATGATTAAGATGTATTTTTATGATTGGAGGGACGCCATGTGCGACTGACGTGTTTTCCGTTTGCTCCCGTGGTATTTTTAAAGTTTATGTGAATTTTGCAGCAGAACCGTATTTATTTTCACATATTATTTTGGTGATCCCTTCCCGTAAAAACCAAGACTACTTTACTTCCAAATGTCAGCATGTCGACGAAACATAAGGCCAAAAGCATGACTTTGAGAAAACCCGGCCTACAAGACACACTCTCATCACCGCCCTCCCCTGAGCCTGACGGCCCGGGGACTGATACTTTACCCGGGGGGGCGGCTTGGCCTGGCGGCGCTGAAGTGAACATTCTCGAGGCCATCAAACTACTACGCTCTGAGATAGTTGAAATGAAAACGGAGGTGGTTGCTACGATTGAGGCCCGAATAAAGGAGGTTTCTGATACTTTAAAAGCAGATCTAACCATCCTGCGGAACGAGACGGTGCCAGCAATCACATCACTCAAAACAACAATGGCGTCGCACACTACAACGATTGCAGCACTGGAGACCTTCGCTACAAATGTCTCCGACTTAACTACATCCCTGGAGGCTGACGTGAAACGCCTCGCTGCGGATTTGAAAAAGGTGAAGGAGAGCTGTGTAAGTTTAGAGGGATTCTCTCGCCGCAATAACCTGAGACTTGTATCAGTCCCAGAGTCAGCGGAAATGCCTCGCGCCACGGATTTCGTTTCTGGGCTGCTGAAGGATGTTCTTGCCTTAGATGAAAAGCCCCTGATTGATCGTGCCCACCGGTCGCTGCGCCCAAAGCCCCGGGATGGGGAGAGGCCCCGTGACATAATTCTTCGAGTGCACTTTTTCCATGAGAAGATGGAGATTCTCCGACGAGCCCGCAATACCACTCTGAGCTTTCAAGGACAGAGCTTCTCCATCTACCAGGACTACTCCCCCACTGTTTCCAGGCAGCGCACAGCTTTCGGACAGGCCAAACGACTACTTCGGGACCATCCAGGTGTGAAGTACGGACTGCGATTCCCGGCCCGTTTATGGCTATCTCATGATGGTAAAGACTACACATTTGAATCTCCGGATGAGGCTCTCTCTCACATTCAACGTCACATCAAGAAGTCTTGAACTTGCTCATAGTTCAGCAACTGTTGCTTGCGAACTGTGGATAGTAAGTAACCCACCTGTGGTACAATTATGTTTAGCTACAACATGCTAATTTTGTATAGTTGGGGAGTTGGCGAACCCATTCAGGCTTATTTGATGTGATCTAATGTTTTGATCATCTAGTGTGCTTGCCTTACAAGCATTCAGTCATTTTAATTTCATTGTATTGAGGTTTTACTATACTCCTGTGTTTTCTAGGCTGTCTTGCTCACCTATTCAGTTTGTTTACATAGTGTCTCAGTGACTCAAAATATTCTTGGTTATTTGCTTACTGCATCCGTTTGCATTGACCCAGTAAACAGTAAATGCTTCCCGAGGCAACACGTTTTTTGGGGTCTTCACTTAAATTTTAAAAGTTCTGAGCGTCATTTATGCCCAGCAGGCGTTCAACGTTGCGCACACGTAGTTTTTTGGTCTTGGTTGTAAGCTGTCTTACTACGATTTCCTTACTTCAAATTAGGTTTTCGGCTGAGAGCCTTTATACATTTTATTTATTTTCTTTATTTTCTCTCTCAAATGCCTGTTATAAGACTGGGAATATAATTATATACATCTGCAAGTGGTGCTTTTGTAATTTCGTCTGCACAAGGGATTCACTTTTATTTTTTTTTATTTAAAAAATGATTATCTCTTTTTGCTGTTTGATCCACTAACAAAACGCGACTTTAAAGAGCGGGACTGTGGGTTTAGGTTTAAGACCGCACTCTCACAGACATACTGTGCGAAGAGAACATGTTCTATTTAGGCTTGTACCTCGTTTGGGGAGGTATTGTCTGGGATGGGGGGAGGGGGTGGGGGGAGGGGTTGAATTGTTCAGTTCTAATGTTGTCATTCTGTCATTTTTTTTTTTTTTCTGTACTTTTTCCAAACATCTACCACCGTACATTATTACTCTGAGACAAGTTATTCTGGGGTTTCTGGGCGCTCATTGCTTTTCCATTCTATGCTCTAATGACAGGGTTGTATAACGGGAATGCCCAGAGGGGCCGAAACAATGCGATCAAGTACATTTCGTGGAACACCAAAGGGGTTAATAACCCAGTGAAGCGTAAGAGGGTGTTGACACACTTAAAGGGTTTGAATGCAAATGTTGCATTTCTACAAGAGACTCACTTGAGGACTGGTGAGCACTTTAGGATGCGTAGGGACTGGGTTGGTCAAGTGTTCCACTCTAACTTTCATAGTAAATCAAGAGGGGCTGCCATTTTGGTTGATAAAGCCACTCCCTTTGTAGCTTCTGAGGTTATCGCTGATCCTAAGGGACGATACGTCATAGTAACCGGTAAACTGTTTTCTACCCCTCTTGTTTTGGCTAGTGTTTATGCTCCCAATTGGGATGACACAAGTTTCATTTCTTCCTTTTTGTCTGCTATACCCAATTTAGATTCTCATTTGTTGATTTTAGGGGGGGATTTCAACTGCAAAATGTCCCCAGTTCTTGACAAGTCCTCATGAACAACTACAGGCCCATCTAAATGTGCCCTACTTATTCAAGCCTTTCTTCGGAAATATGCCATGTTTGAGGCCTGGCGTTTCCTACATCCTACAGATAGACAGTATTCCTTTTATTCTCATGTTCATCAAACATACTCCCGGATTGATTACTTCTTTTTGGACAAAAAACTTCTGCCTAACCTTCGGCAGTGTACTTACAAGAGTATTGTTATTTCTGACCATTCACCATTAGTGCTTGAACTAGAGTTTCCCCAGCGACCTCCTATGTGTTATCAATGGCGTCTTAACCCCATTTTACTCTCAGATAAGGAGTTTGTCAATTTCATTTCTTCTGAAATCACCTTATTCCTAGAAACTAATTCAACACCAGGTATGTCCTGCTCTACCATATGGGAGTCTCTCAAAGCATACCTACGTGGCCAAATTATTTCTTATACAGCCAACCAAAACAGAGTTCGCTCTCAGCGACTTCGGGACCTGAGCGAATCCATAGCCACATTGGATGAGAAGTATGCTACGGTTCCTTCCTCTGATCTGCATAAAGAGCGCCAACTACTCCAATCTGAATTTGATGAGCTTTCTACCAGGCAAGCTGAACAGTTACTCTTGCGAGCTCGGTACAGAGTGTATGAACAAGGCGACAAGGCCAGTAAACTCCTTGCACATCAGATCCGTAAATCTGAGGCCTCACGTTTAATCCCACAAATAAGGACCCCGTCTGGTGCCACCACAGTTATACATAAAGAGATCAATGATCAATTCAAACAATTTTACTCTGCGCTATACACCTCTGAATCCCCTCAAGACCCTTTGCTGATTGATTCCTTCTTTAATGGCCTGAATATGCCTTCAATTGATACAGACACCCATGACTGTCTAGAAGAAGAATTTACACCTGAGGAGATTGCAACAGCAGTGTCCGCAATGAAAAGTGGTAAATCACCGGGTCCGGATGGTTTTCCAACCGAATTTTACAGGACGTTTTCTGGTCTGCTTTGCCCATTCTTGTCTCGACTATTTGCAGAGTGCCTTAATACCTCAAAGCTACCGCCTAGTCTTTATCAGGCTTCAATTTCATTACTATTAAAGAAAAACAAAGACCCCCTGGAATGTGGATCCTATCGCCCAATCTCGCTTTTAAACTGTGATTACAAAATCCTAGCCAAGCTTTTAGCCATCCATATGGAAGGCTCGCTGCATCAAGTAATACACTCTGACCAGACTGGCTTTGTGAGAAATAGGCATTTGTTTTTCAATATTAGGCGCCTTATGAATATACTGTACTCCCCAGCGTCGGAGGACCCAGAGGTGGTGGTCTCACTTGATGCAGAAAAAGCGTTTGACCGCGTTGAGTGGGATTACCTAACAGCTACCCTTTATAGATTTGGCTTTGGCCCCAAATTCATTGCGTGGATAAAGATTCTTTATTTTTCCCCCATGGCTTCGGTACGGACTAACAACTTGTCCTCTGACTATTTTCCCTTGCACCGCGGATCCAGACAGGGCTGTCCACTCTCCCCCTTGTTGTTTGCTTTGGCAATCGAACCTCTCGCCATTGCACTACGCTCTAATGATGCCATTCAAGGAATAAGCAGGACGGGCTCAGAGCAGAAAGTCTCGCTATATGCGGATGACCTCCTTTTGTTTATCTCTAACCCTGATACCTCATTGCCACGCGCCTTATCTGTTCTTAAAAGGTTTGGATCAATCTCAGGGTACAAGCTGAATCTAGGCAAGAGTGAGCTTTTTCCTGTAAACAAGGCTGCTTTAAAGTGCTCTTTTACAAGTTCTCAGTTTAGGATTGTCCGGGATCAACTCACCTACTTGGGAGTTAAAGTGACAAGGAAATATTCAAATCTGTTTCAGGAAAACTTGGTTGCTCTAGCAGACAGTTTGAAACAATCTTTTACTTTTTGGAATGCGCTACCTCTTTCTCTTATCGGAAGGATTAATGTCATTAAAATGAGTGTGTTGCCCAAATTTCTATATTTATTTCAATGTTTACCCATTTTTATTCCAAAATCTTTTTTTATTTCACTGGATCAAACATTCATGCATTTTATTTGGGATGGCAAGGTACCACGGATTGGTAGAAAACATTTACAGAAGCCTAAGTCATTGGGGGGTTTAGCTCTACCAAATTTTCAGACATACTATTGGGCTGCAAATTTCAGAGCCCTTCTGTACTGGCTGCAGACTGATCCTACTGGCCCTAGACCAATCTGGGTCCAGATGGAGTCTGAATCGTGTAAACCTGCTGCACTTTCTTCTGTGTTGTGCTCGTCTCTCCCAGTGTCCCTAGGCAAAAGGTGTGTCAACCCAATTGTAAAGCAGTCTCTTAAAATTTGGAATCAGTTCCGTTTAGCCTTTGGCCTCCGAGGCTTTTCTCTATCAGGCCCAATCAATCAGAACATTTTATTTCCTCCATCTTTGAATGATGGGGCTTTTGGCATCTGGCACTCACTAGGCCTCTCCTCACTAGCCCAATTATTCTTTGATGATACATTTGCCTCTTTTGCTCAGCTACAGGAAAGGTTCAACCTCCCCCAATCCCACTTTTTCCGCTATCTCCAGACTAGGAACTTTGTCAGAGCTAACACACCTGAATTTCCCCATAGGCCTGTGAATACAGCTATAGAGAGCATCCTGGAGCTGAACAAGCTTCCTAGGGGCGCAATTTCAGATGTATATGCAATCATTCATGACTTACAGAACCCTTCTTTGGTGCCTTTAAAGACTCGATGGGAAAAGGATTTGGGGAGGAACTTGGGGAAGACACCTGGGAATCTGTGCTGCGCAGGGTGCATTCGTCCTCTTTTAGCACTAGACACAGCCTCATTCAATTCAAGGTGGTTCACCGTATCCACTGGTCTGGGGCCAGACTTGGAAGAATATTCTCTGATTTTGATCCTACCTGTGTCAGATGTAAAATTGAACCAGCCACACTGTTGCATATGTTCTGGGGCTGTCATAAACTGTCAGGTTTCTGGGAATTAATATTTAAATGTTTCTCTGATATATATAACACTGTTATAGATCCCTCTCCCCTTACAGCCCTTTTTGGAGTACTGCCCATAGGTACCCCCCTGTCAAGAATCCAGTCGGACACTGTTGCTTATACAACTCTTTTAGCTAGACGGCTAATACTACAGAACTGGAAGATGGCAGCTCCCCCATCTTATAAATATTGGGTGAGAGATGTGTTGTGCTCTCTGAAACTAGAAAAAATTCAATTCAATTCACGTGGGAACCCCAAACTGTTTAATGAGGCTTGGGCTCCATTCCGGTCTTACTTTAAACAGTCCATCCTCTGATGGCATTCCTATTAAAACCAAAATAAGTCTGTATTTGACCCCCCTGTGACTTAGGGGTTGGATGAGCATTTCTCTGTGTTTTTTTCTGGGGTGGGGGTGGGGGGCATTAAGGTTGATGTGCTTATTGATTGTGACCTGTGGATGCCTTGTTCATCTTGCCCGGGCAGAGACTAAGGTGTGAGCTTGTTTTTCCCAGTTATTTTTATTTTTTAATTCTGTTCACGCCTACATAAAATTATTATTATTCATTTTTTATTTTAAAGCATTGTAACTTTTTATTTTTGGTCCAGTGGATGGTTGGTCTGTGGCCTTGACTGTCTGTGAGTGGTTGCATTTCTCCACCCCATCCCTTGACTGTTTACAGGAACAATGGTGAGGTGTTTGCTCTGTCCCTATACTATAGATTGCCCTTTAACCTTTTGTAGCCTTCTGCCTGGTGTGTTTAACTTGTCTAAAGTATGGTATCTTTAAAGTTATTTTTTTTATATGTATTATTTGTATTTTTTTCTAGTTGAGTATATTATTTATATTGCTTTGTCTTGTCTGTGTGTGTAAAACTTAATAAACAGAGTTTTCAAAAAAAAAAAAGATGTATTTTTATCCTAAATATAACTATGCAATCTACTCATCACATTAGGAATATTAGCCTATCTTACATTAGTCTGCAAATGTTATGATAAATGATTGCAATCCTTTATTGTAATGTTGCAATTCTATGGTGAAAAAATAGCTTCCCCAAACATGAAACTCGAGCGCCTCCACCTATGGAGGTCGGTTTTTGAAGTAGTTTTGTCACAATACTAGTACCGCGATACTACAATACCATGTTTTCCATGGCAAAAAAGAAAACAGGAATTAGACAAAACTCTATGGTACAATTAAAACCTACTTTAGGTAAAGTGTGGGTGCTATAGCTTGCAATATAAACTCATGTGACTCTGGTGACAACATCATGGTGTTTGCTTCTAACATTAGAGTTATTTTTGTTTGTTTTTGCTGTTCTTCAAATAGTATTTTATATAATTTAAAATCATTTAATATAATTTAATAGTTTTGAAATTTTGTAGAAATGCAGTAAATGAGTGTCAACTTCCGAAAATGCCCCCCCCTCCCCCAACCCCCACTCTGCCATACCCTAGGTTTGGCTTCCCTCTTCCTCTCCCCCTACCTCTCCCCCTCTCCCTCTCCCTCTTCCTCTCCCCCTACCTCTCCCCCTCTCCCTCTTCCTCTCCCTCTCCCTCTCCACCGCCCACTCCTTCTTCCTCCCCCTCTCCCACTCCCCATTCCTCTCCTTCTTCCTCTCCCTTTCCCCCTTCCTCTACCTCTGCCTTTCCCTCTACCTCTCACCGCAAACTATACCTCACCCTTTGCCCTCTCCCTCTCCATGTCCCTCTCAATCTCCACCTCCCTCTTCCTCTCCCCCTACCTCTTCCTCTACCACTCCACCACCCTCTCTATCTACCTCTCCTCCTCCATCTACCTCTATATCTCCCATTCCCTTTACCACTCATTCTACCTTTCCCCCCCATTCTACCTCTCCATCTACATTTCCCTCTCCCTCTCCTTCTACCTCTCCCCCTCCATCTACATCTACCTTTCCCCTTTCTCTACCTCTCCTTCTACCTCTCCTCCTCCATCTCCCTCTAGCTCTCCCTCTCCCTCTCCCCCTCCCTCTCCCTCTCCATCTCCCTCTCTCTCTCCCTCTCCCTCTCCATCTCCCTCTCTCTCTCCCTCTCCATCTCCCTCTAGCTCTCCCTCTCCCTCTCCTCTTACAGTAAATGCTCAGTAGATTGTCTTTTACCTCAGAGCGGCGAGCATGCCGTCTTTAAATTGGATTAAATCCTTAAATCACACAATCAATCATCCACAGCATACTGTGCCAAAATGGCGGCGGCTGAGTGTGTTTCCTCATCTGTTTTAAAGATGCCTTAAAGATGGCATAGCGGCAGATAGCAGAGCTGCTACATTGACATTTACATGTTAGTCATTTAGCAGACGCTCTTATCCAAAGCCACTTACAGAACATCAGCAATGTCAGTGCTAGTAAGGGGAAAAGTCAAGTGTTAGTTCAGGAATGGCAAGGATGTGCTTTCTGAATGTGTATATATAAATATATATATATTATATTATTATAATGTTTTACTACTAGCCTATGCATACTGTACAACTGGAACCCCTGCAGGGTTAAAGTGAAATGCTCACATGTTAACCACCACTCGTGGCTATCGGTGCCGTGAAGGAGGATGTGTTTTTACTGTCATTCAGAACATTGTATTGCTATGTCGATATGGGAATATGTGCATAGCCTATGACACACCACAGCACACACACACACACACACAGACTTACAAATGCATACTCACGCGTTCACACACACACACAGCGGGACACATAGGGTGAGACGATAATTGAATTTGCTGAACAGTATGCAAGGGAGCAGGGAGGGAGAAACAGCTGTCCAGGGACATACATTCCTACAACAATGGCAGCAGACAGTCAACTCCATCACCCTTATTTCAGGGCGTCTTAGCCCAACGCTGGGCCGTAACCCTCATTTTCCGCAGGCAAGCAGTACCCGACACATACAATGATCTGTAAAGTCTCTCAGTCGTGCAGTGAATTTCACAGATTCAACCACAAAGACCAGGGAGGTTTTCCAATGCCTCACAAAGAAGAGCACCTATTGGTAGATGGGTCAAAATATAAAAAGCAGACATTGGATATCCCTTTCAGCATGGCGAAGTTATTAATTACACTTTTGTATTTGTATTTATTATTGATCCCCATTAGCTGTTACTCTTTCTGGGTTCCAGCAGAATTAAGGCAGTTTATACAATTGTAATAAATTCACAGTTTTCACAACACACTGTGTGCCCTTAGGCCCCTACTGTACCACTACCACATATGTACATTACTAAATCCATGTGTATGTATAGTGCGTATGTTATTGTGTGTGTGTGTGTGTGTGTGTGTGTGTGTGTGTGTGTGTGTGTGTGTGTGTGTGTGTGTGTATATACATGTGTCTGTGCAATGGTGTATCAATACACCCAGTTACTACAAAGACACAGGCGTCCTTCCTAACTTAGTAGACGGAGAGGAAGGAAACCGCTCAGGGATTTTACCTTGAGGCCAATGGAGATTTTAAAACAGTTCCAGAGTTTAATGGATGTCATAGGAGAAAACTGAGGATGGATCAACAACATTGTAGTTACTCCACAATACTAACCTAAATGACAGAGTGAAAAGAAGGAACCCTGTATATAATAAAAACATTCCAAAACATGTATCCTGTTTGCAATAAGGTAGTAATGTAAAACTGCAAAAAATGTGACAATGAAATGAACGTCATGTCCTGAATAGAAAGTGTCATATTTTTCCTGCAAATCCAACACAACACTGAGTACCACTCTTCATATTTTCAAGCATGGTGGTGGCTGCATTACATTTTAAATGTGTAGATTTTAGTCATTTAGCAGACACTCTCATCCAGAATGACTTACAGTAGTGAGTGAATACATTATTGTACTTTTTTATACCGGTTCCCTGTGGGAATTGAAACCACAACCCGACATCATGTTATGGGTATGCTTCTCATGGGCAAGGACTAGGGAGTTTTTTTAGGGGGATAAAAATAATCGGAATAGAGCTAATCACAGGCAAAATTCTAGAGGAAAACCTGGTTCAGTCTGCTTTCCACCAGACACTGGGACACAAATTCACCTTTCAGCAGGACAGTAACCTAAAACACAAGGCCAAGTAGACACTGGAGTTGCTTACCAAGATTACATTAAATGTTCCTGAGTAGCCTAGTTACAGTTTTGACTTAAATCATCTTGAAAATCTATGGCAAGACTTCAAAATAGATGTCTAGCAATGATCAACAACCAACTTGACAGAAGAATAATGTGAAAATAGTGTACAATCCAGGTGTGCAAAGCTATTAGAGACTTACCCAGAACGATTCACAGCTGTAATCACTGCCAAAGGTGATTCTAACATGTATTGACTTAAGTGTGTGAATACTTATTTAACTGAGTATTCAATATATGTGCAATAATGTATAAAAACATGTTTTCACTTTGTCATTATGGAGTATTGTGTATAGAGGGGTGAGAAAAAAATCGATTTCATCCATTTTGAATTCAGCCTGTCACACAACAACATGTGGAATAAGTCAAGGGGTATGAATACTTTCTGAAGGAACTGTAATAGACAGTAGCAGCAGCGAATGTGATGAGTGTGAATGTGTCGGCGTGTGCGGTGGTGTCAAGCGCCGCTGAAACGTGGATATCCCACCATGACGCTGTGTGTACACTCTCACACACACCTCGGAGGAAATGAGTTTGGCTGGCGTGTGTGGATGCTGGTCAGGTTATATATCATAGTGTTGGCCAGCGTGGTGGAAGGAGATCCACATGGGCCAGATCCATACCATCACTACTCCTATCAGATGGTCATCTCTCTGTATTACTGAGTGTGTGTGTGTGTGTGTGTGTGTGTGTGTGTGTGTGTGTGTGTGTGTGTGTGTGTGTGTGTGTGTGTGTGTGTGTGTGTGTGTGTGTGTGTGTGTGTGTGTGTGTGTGTGTGTGTGTGTATATTTACTCAAATGTGTGTGTTTCATAGTCTTGTGCCCTACTTTACCCAGCCCTAGTATCCCTCTAACTTTTCATAGTGGCGAATTGCTTTAGAACTTCTATAATCAAAAATCTATGTAAACATAGACGGATGAAAAGGTTTAATTTAGGTTGGTTGGATATTATTACTGATTAAACATTTCCCAGTGTGTATTCCTGGGAGAGATATTCACTTAAAGCTTCGCTAGCTTAGCGATGCCACTCCACCTCACCTTATTACCTCTCCCACCTGATTACCTGTCTTGCCCTGGAAACAACTGAACTTAGGAACTCAGTCTGGCATATTCAAATGAGCCTAGCCCGACGCGTTCTTCTTCTTCGGTTTGGGGAAATCAAGCCTTTTTCCTACTGGGTGAAATGAAGCGACTACAAACATGACTTTGGATATGGTAATTCAGAATATACCTGTGGATATAGCCCCGATATCCTTGAAATGATGACAGGACTTTTGACGTGAATTTTAAGATGTTTTATGAAAATGAATTGAACTTGCAGAAGTCTCAAAGTGATGACAGGGTGTTTTTCCCTGGTCTACGACAGTCACCATATTAGGGAGTATGATGGAAACAGACACTTGTGTCTTCAAGAGAAGTTGTCATGTGTTTGTGTTGGCAACTCTTCACTTCATCCAAAGAGGCATAGACGTCACAGAAGTGCTTGAATGTTTTAACCCCTATGATATTTCTGGTTGAGGAGTTAGTGGTCTGGTCTGTGTGTTTGTTTGGGAGAAAGAGTCTGTATCTCTCAGCAGATAATACTAAAGTAGTAGATGGGGAATGGAGAGAGAGGACAAGTGAGGGGGTGGGGGTCACAAAACAAAGGGGCGGCAGGGTAGCCTAGTGGTTAGAGCGTTGGGCTAGTAACTGAAAGGTTGCAAGTTCAAATCCCCGAGCTGACAAGGTACAAATCTGTTGTTCTGCCCCTGAACAAGGCAGTTAACCCACTGTTCCTAGGCTGTCATTGAAAATAAGAATTTGTTCTTAACTGACTTGCCTAGTTAAATAAAGAGAAAAAATAAAATAAATGCCCTGGTCCCACTGGGCCTTTGAAGGCTTGACATTGTTGGGTCTTCAGGAGCGCCATGCCATTGTTGTGGGGAGCAGACTGTGTCAGGGAACGGTTTGACACTCTACAGCAGGAGACAGTAAGGCAGATCATCTGACAGGAAGTGTGACATGTGAATAGGCTTCCTGGTCTCTATGCAGCTCCTGCCAGCCACCATGTTGGCCAGTGGTCTCTATGCAGCTCCTGCCTGTCTCCATGTTGGCCAGTGGTCTCTATGCAGCTCCTGCCTGTCTCAGTGGTCTCTATGCAGCTCCTGCCAGCCACCATGTTGGCCAGTGGTCTCTATGCAGCTCCTGCCTGTCTCCATGTTGGCCAGTGGTCTCTATGTTGCTCCTGCCTGTCTCCATGTGGTCTCATTGGTCTCTATGCTGCTCCTGCCTGTCTCCATGTTGGCCAGTGGTCTCTATGTTGCTCCTGCCTGTCTCCATGTGGTCTCATTGGTCTCTATGCTGCTCCTGCCTGTCTCCATGTTGGCCAGTGGTCTCTATGTTGCTCCTGCCTGTCTCCATGTTGGCCAGTGGTCTCTATGCAGCTCCTGCCTGTCTCCATGTTGGCCAGTGGTCTCTATGTTGCTCCTGCCTGTCTCCATGTGGTCTCATTGGTCTCTATGCTGCTCCTGCCTGTCTCCATGTTGGCCAGTGGTCTCTATGTTGCTCCTGCCAGCCACCATGTTGGCCAGTGGTCTCTATGCAGCTCCTGCCTGTCTCCATGTGGTCTCAGTGGTCTCTATGCTGCTCCTGCCTGTCTCCATGTTGGCCAGTGGTCTCTATGCAGCTCCTGCCTGTCTCCATGTGGTCTCAGTGGTCTCTATGCTGCTTCTGTCAGCCACCATGTTGGCCAGTGGTCTCTATGCTGCTCCTGCCTGTCTCCATGTTGGCCAGTGGTCTCTATGCTGCTCCTGCCTGTCTCCATGTTGGCCAGTGGTCTCTATGCTGCTCCTGCCTGCCACCATGTTGGCCAGTGGTCTCTATGCTGCTCCTGCCTGTCTCCATGTTGGCCAGTGGTCTCTATGCTGCTCCTGCCTGCCACCATGTTGGCCAGTGGTCTCTATGTTGGCACCATGTTTATAGAGAACGACAAAAGGAAACACTGAAGTGATTGAGGAGAAACACTGCTGCATCCTCTGTTTGAGAGAGCGAGAGTGAGTGTGTGTGTGTATGTGAATGAGTGTGGGATTTGTGTGGGACTGTCAATGTGTCAATGTGTCTGTGGGTGAGTGGGTATATGGTGGGTATACATTGACTGGACAACACATTAGGAACAACTGCTCTTTCCATGACATAGACTGACCAGGTGAATCCAGGTGAAAGCTATGATCCCTTATTGATGTCACTTGTTAAATCCACTTCAATCAGTGTAGATGAAGGGGAGGAGACCAGTTAAAGAAGGATATATGAAGGATATATGCCCTATGGGACTCCCAATCACGGCCGGACTGTAGTGATGCCTTTTGCACTGAGATGCAGTGCCTTAGACCACTGCGCCACTCAGGAGCCCAAATGCAGACACCGGACGTGATTGGGAGTCCCATAGGGCGGCGCACAATTGGCCCAGCGTCGTCCAGGTTTGACCGGGGTAGGCCGTCATTGTAAATAAGAATTGGTTCTTAACCTCTAATTCCTCCCAAACCCGGATCCGGGAGCACCCCCATCAGTAAAAAAGCTGACTAGCATAGCCTAGCATAGCGTCACAAGTAAATACTAGCATCTAAATATCATTAAATCACAAGTCCAAGACACCAGATGAAAGATACACATCTTGTTAATCCAGCCATAATTTCTGATTTTTAAAATGTTTTACAGGGAAGACACAATATGTAAATCTATTAGCTAACCACGTTAGCAAAAGACACCACTTTTCTTACTCCACCATTTTTTTACTGCATCAGTAGCTATCACAAATTCGACCAAATAAAGATATAAATAGCCACTAACCAAGAAACAACTTCATCAGATGACAGTCTGATAACATATTTATTGTATAGCATATGTTTTGTTAGAAAAATGTGCATATTTCAGGTATAAATCATAGTTTACCATTGCAGCCACCATCACAACTCTCACCAAAGCGACTAGAATAACTACAGAGACCATCGTGTATTACCTAATTACTCATCATAAAACATTTCTTAAAAATACACAGCGTACAGCAAATGAAAGACACAGATCTTGTGAATCCAGCCAATATTTCAGATTTTCTAAGTGTTTTACAGCGAAAACACAATATAGCGTTATATTAGCTTACCACAATAGCAAACATCACAACAGCATTGATTCAAGCCAAAAATAGTGATAACGTATAAACCACCAAAATATATTAATTTTTTCACTAACCTTCTCAGAATTCTTCAGATGACAGTCCTATAACATCATATTACACAATGCATATAGAGTTTGTTCGAAAATGTGCATATTTAGCGGCACAAATCGTGGTTATACAATGTGATTAGTGGCCAAAACTTCAAGCAATCTGTCCGGCGCCATCTTGGAGAGGCACCTATTCTAATCGAAAACTATTCATAAACTTGACTAAAAAATACAAGTTGGACAGCAAATGAAAGACAAATTAGTTCTTAATGCAATCGCTGTGTTACATTTTTAAAATTAACGTTACTTCAGCATACAGCGTGCGCTAAAGCGAGACCGCACCGAAATTCATGGCGGAATTATTATTTGACATTTGTCAACATAAATACGAATTAACAACATAAAGATTGCTTACTATTTGCCGAGCTTCCATCAGAATCTTGGGCAAGGTGTCCTTTCTCCAGAACAATCGTCTTTTGGTTGAAAGATGTCCTCTTCTCATGTGGAAATAGCAGCTAACGATAGCCACCCACTGGAGAGGTGTCCAACTCGTGAAAGCGCATCACAAAGAAATCCAGGAAAATCGCAATAAACTGATATAAACTGCTATAAGTCGGTTTAAATGAACTACCTTATGATGTCTTTAACAACTATAACGAATAAAAACATGACCGGAGATACAGAACTACTAAAACGAAAGCTTTGCAGGAGGCCATTGTGATGTCCCTGATGCGCCAGGCGCCCCGTTGAAAAGAACGGTACTTCCGTTCCGCGGTCTTATATAGGGCCCCAGATTGCGCAATCCACTCCATTCAAATTCTCCCCGCTT
>NC_052319.1:35973941-35983941 GCF_016432855.1 Salvelinus namaycush
TGCGAGTGTGTGGGTGTGTTGGTGTGAGTGTGTGTGTTATTGTAAATGTGTGGATGTTAGTGTGTGGGTGTTAGTGTGTGGGTGTTAGTGTGAGTGTGTGGGTGTTAGTGTGAGTGTGCGGGTGTTAGTGTAAGTGTGTGGGTGTTAGTGTTAGTGTGAGTGTGTGGGTGTTAGTGTTAGTGTGGGTGTGTGTTGGTGTGAGTATGTGTGTGTGTGTGTGTGTGTGTGTGTGTGTGTGTGTGTGTGTGTGTGTGTGTGTGTGTGTGTGTGTTATTGTAAGTGTGTGGAGGTTAGTGTGTGGGTGTTTGTGTGTTCGAGTGTGGGTGTGGGTGTTAGTGTGTGGGTGTGGGTGTTAGAGGGTGGGTGTTAGTGTGTGGGTGTTAGTGTGTGTGGGGGTGTTAGTGTGTGTGTGTTGGTGTGTGTGTATATATTAATTTCCACAAAGTTTGCTGCTTCAGTGTCTTTAGATATTTCTGTCAGATGTTACTATGGAAGACTGAAGTATAATTACAAGCATTTCATAAGTGTCAAAGGCTTTTATTGACAATTACATGAAGTTGATGCAAAGAGTCAATATTTGCAGTGTTGACCCTTCTTTTTCAAGACCTCTGCAATCCACCCTGACATGCTGTCAATTAACTTCTGGGCCACATCCTGACTGATGGAAGCCCATTCTTGCATAGTCAATGCTTGAAGTTTGTCAGAATTTGTGGGGTTTTGTTTGTCCACCTGCCTCTTGAGGATTGACCACAAGTTCTCAATGGGATTAAGGTCTTGTTGAGTTTCCTGGCCATGGACCCAAAATATTGATGTTTTGTTCCCCGAGCAACTTAGTTATCACTGTTGCCTTATGGCAAGGTGCTCCATCATGCTGGAAAAGGCATTGTTCGTCACCAAACTGTTCCTGGATGGTTGGGAGAAGTTGCTGTCGGCGGATGTGTTGGTACCATTCTTTATTCATGGCTGTGTTCTTAGGCAAAATTTTGAGTGAGCCCACTCCCTTGACTGAGAAGCAACCGCACACATGAATGGTCTCAGGATGCTTTACTGTTGGCATGACACAGGACTGATGGTAGCGCTCACCTTGTCTTCTCCGGACAAGCTTTTTTCCGGATGCCTCAAACAATCGGAAAGGGGATTCATCAGAGAAAATGACTTTACCCCAGTCCTCAGCAGTCCAATCCCTGTACCTTTTGCAGAATATCAGTCTGTCCCTGATGTTTTTCCTGGAGAGAAGTGGCTTCTTTGCTGCCCTTCTTGACACCAGGCCATCCTCCAAAAGTCTTTGCCTCACTGTGCGTGCAGATGCACTCACACCTGCCTGCTGCCATTCCTGAGCAAGCTCTGTACTGGTGGTGCCCCGATCCCGCAGCTGAATCAACTTTAGGAGACGGTCCTGGCACTTGCTGGACTTTCTTGGGCGCCCTGAAGCCTTCTTCACAACAATTGAACCGCTCTCCTTGAAGTTCTTGATGATCCGATAAATGGTTGATTTAGGTGCAATCTTACTGGCAGCAATATCCTTGCCTGTGAAGCCCTTTTTGTGCAAAGCAATGATGACGGCACATGCTTCCTTACAGGTAACCATGGTTGGCAGAGGAAGAACAATGAATCCAAGCACCACCCTCCTTTTGAAGCTTCCAGTCTGTTATTCAAACTCAATCAGCATGACAGAGTGATCTCCAGCCTTGTCCTCATCAACACTCACACCTGTGTTAACGAGAGAATCACTGACATGATGTCAGCTGGTCCTTTTGTGGCAGGGCTGAAATGCAGTGGAAAGGTTTTTTGGGGGATTCAGTTCATTTGCATGGCAAAGAGGGACTTTGCAATTCATTGCAATTCATCTGATCACTCTTCATAACATTCTGGAGTATATGCAAATTGCCATCATACAAACTGAGTCAGCAGACTTTGTGAGAATTTATATTTGTGTCATTTTCAAAACTTTTGGCCACAACTGTACTTGTAAACATGGCAGAAAAGTGACTGGTAGCAGAAATATATAAATACTTATGCTGAGATACTAGTGGTAATATATCAATTTAAACAGGAGTAACAGTGGCCAGTAGCAGGATGAAATAGATAGGTTCTAATGGTAAGGTTAATCAATAATCAATGAACAGCACCGTAGTGGTGTTAATAGCAGGCAGGTCACATGTGAAACAAGTCAGTATTCGACATCCATCCATGTATGAGGACGTTGAGAGATGATGTGGAAACCGGCCACTAGGGGCAACAGTGTGCGCTGTTACCTTCAAGTAGGTTTTGGTTTTTTCCTAGGGCGTTATGGATGGCGGATAGGCGTAAGCATTTGCCTCTGATTTAAAAGGTTGCAGGTTTGGATCCAGTGAAAGAAAGTCTTTTTATATATATATATATTTAAGCCTATCCCAAACCTTAAGAATTCAGAGTTATTGCCTAACCTTTAGAATTCTGAGTTAATGTCTAAACTTAACCCTAACCTTAAAAATGTGGAGTTAATGCCTAAACTTAACCTTTTACACTTAGAAATGGGATGTTTGGAACAACTTTGAAATGTAACGTTTGAGAACATGGATGTTTCCCTAGAACAGGGCCACCCAACCCTCTTCCTGGAGATCTACTGTCCTGTAGGATTTCAGTCCAACCTTCTTCCTGGAGATCTACTGTCCTGTATGTTTTCAGTCCAACCCTCTTCCTGGAGATCTACTGTCCTGTAGGATTTCAGTCCAAACTTCTTCCTGGAGATCTACTGTCCTGTAGGATTTCAGTCCAACCCTCTTCCTGGAGATCTACTGTCCTGTAGGATTTCAGTCCAACCCTCTTCCTGGAGATCTACTGTCCTGTATGTTTTCAGTCCAACCCTCTTCCTGGAGATCTACTGTCCTGTATGTTTTCAGTCCAACCCTCTTCCTGGAGATCTACTGTCCTGTATGTTTTCAGTCCAACCCTCTTCCTGGAGATCTACTGTCCTGTATGTTTTCAGTCCAACCTTCTTCCTGGAGATCTACTGTCCTGTAGGTTATCAGTCCAACCCTCTTCCTGGAGATCTACTGTCCTGTATGTTTTCAGTCCAACCCTCTTCCTGGAGATCTACTGTCCTGTATGTTTTCAGTCCAACCCTCTTTCTGGAGATCTACTGTCCTGTATGTTTTCAGTCCAACCTTCTTCCTGGAGATCTACTGTCCTGTATGTTTTCAGTCCAACCCTCTTCCTGGAGATCTACTGTCCTGTATGTTTTCAGTCCAACCCTCTTCCTGGAGATCTACTATCCTGTATGTTTTCAGTCCAACCCTCTTCCTGGAGATCTACTGTCCTGTATGTTTTCAGTCCAACCCTCTTCCTGGAGATCTACTGTCCTGTATGTTTTCAGTCCAACCTTGTTCCTGGAGATCTACTGTCCTGTATGTTTTCAGTCCAACCTTGTTCCTGGAGATCTACTGTCCTGTATGTTTTCAGTCCAACCCTAATTTAGCGTATCTGATTCAGCTAGTTAAGGTCTTGTTGAGCAGCTAATTAGTAGAATCAGGTGTGTTAAATTAGGGTTGGACTGAAAACCCAAAGGACGGTAGATCTCCAGGAAGAGGGTTGGGCAGCCCTGCCCTGGAAACTCAGGGACAATATGATCCCTTATTGATGTTACTTGTTAAATCCACTTCAATCAGTGTAGAAGAACACTTTTTAAGACTTGAAACATGGATTACATATGTTTCTTACATTTTAGCAGACACTCTTATGCAGAAAGACTTACAGGAGCAATTATGGTTAAGTGCCTTGCTCAAGGGCACATCAACAGATTTTTCACCTAGTCATATCAGCGACTTGACACAGCAACCTTTCAGTTTACTGGCCCAAAGCTCTTAACCACTAGGCTAGCTGCTGCCCTATTCAGAGGGTGAACGGGAAAGACAAAATATTTGAAAGGGGTATGGGGGTAGGTGCCAGGCGCATCGGTTTGTTTCAAGAACTGTTGGGTTTTTCACGCTCAACAGTTTCCCGTGTGTTTTAAGAATGGTCCACCATCCAAAGGACAACCAGCCAACTTGACACAACTGTGGAAGCATTGGAGTCAACATGGGCCAGCATCCCTGTAAAACACATCTGACACCTTGTAGAGTCCATGCACCGATGAATTGAGGCTGTTCTGAGGGCAAACGGGGGTGCACCTCCATATTAGGAAGGTGTTCTTAATGTTTTGTACACTCATTGTATAAAGATGAAGGAAAAAAATTATATTTTATATGAATACATTTTTTAAAGTTATTCAATTATAAGTGACTAAAGTTACGATAGATTGTAGCCCAAAATAAAATTCCGGGACCTTGTAAATTACCATTACGTTATTTAACCAGACAACAGTCATGTTGTGTCAACCTGCAGTTTGGTTACTTAGTGGTCCTCTACACTCCACTTCTCTGTCATCTCACACATTAAAGATGGAGAAAGCCTCATATCAACTGGGTTATTGTGTGCATTTAGCTATGAAGGTAGGCGCGAAAATACAAATGGAACTGGTCAGGTTCATACAGCGATCATCTTGCTCAGGAACTCAATGGAATAGACCAAGAGGAAATTCTTGCACGCACGCACACACACACAAATAACCTCCCTCGCTTTCTTTTTATCAACCTGCTGCTTCATTTGTCATACTCTTCTCATTCCCTCACTTTCTCTCTCATCTCACTCTCTTTCTCTCTCATCTCACTCTCTTTCTCTCTCATCTCACTCTCTTTCTCTCTCATCTCACTCTCTTTCTCTCTCATCTCACTCTCTTCTCTCTCATCTCACTCTCTCTCTCTCTCATCTCACTCTCTTTCTCTCTCGTCTCCTCCTCTCTCTCTCTCTCTCTCTCTCTCCTCCCCCTCTCTTTCTCTTTCCTCTCCCTCTCTTTCCCTCTCCTCTCCCTCTCTTTCCCTTTCCTCTCCCTCTCTTTCCCTCTCCTCTCCCTCTCTTTCCCTCTCCTCTCCCTCTCTTTCTCTCTCGTCTCCTCCTCTCTCTCTCTCTCTCTCTCTCTCTCTCTCTCTCTCTCCTCCCCCTCTCTTTCTCTTTCCTCTCCCTCTTTCCCTCTCATCTCACTCTCTTTCTCTCTCATCTCACTCTCTTTCTCTCTCATCTCACTCTCTTTCTCTCTCGTCTCCTCCTCCTCTCTCTCTCTCTCTCTCTCTCTCTCCTCCCCCTCTCTTTCTCTTTCCTCTCCATCTCTTTCCCTCTCCTCTCCCTCTCTTTCCCTCTCCTCTCCCTCTCTTTCCCTCTCCTCCCCCTCTCTTTCTCTCTCCTCTCCCTCCTCTCATCAAACCATGGTCCTGTGAGTGTTGTCTGTCTTTCAGACTGGCCGGTGGGGATGTCCAGATCTGGGTTCAAATACATGTGTATTTCATTATGGTAAATACTGAATACTTTCCAGGTGTATTTCCAAATACATCAAAATATTCAACTACAAATAAAAGATATCTGAAAATGTACTTAAAATGTACGGCGCATTCGAAAAGAATTCAGACCCCTTGACTTTTTCCATATTTTATGATGTTGCAGCCTTATTCTAAAATGGATTAAATAAATAAAAATCCTCATCAATCTGCACACAATACTGTATAATGACAAAGTGAAAACAGAAATACCTTATTTTTTTATTTATTTATTTATTTTATTTATTTTTATCCCATTTTCTGCCCAATTTTCGTGGTATCCAATCGCTAGTAATTACTATCTTGTCTCATCGCTACAACTCCCGTACGGGCTCGGGAGAGACGAAGGTTGAAAGCCATGCGTCCTCCGAAGCACAACCCAACCAAGCCGCACTGCTTCTTAACACAGCGCGCCTCCAACCCGGAAGCCAGCCGCACCAATGTGTCGGAGGAAACACCGTGTACCTGGCCCCCTTGGTTAGCGCGCACTGCGCCCGGCCCGCCACAGGAGTCGCTGGAGCGCGATGAGACAAGGATATCCCTACCGGCCAAACCCTCCCTAACCCGGACGACGCTATGCCAATTGTGCGTCGCCCCACGGACCTCCCGGTCGCGGCCGGCTGCGACAGAGCCTGGGCGCGAACCCAGAGACTCTGGTGGCGCAGTTAGCACTGCGATGCAGTGCCCTAGACCACTGCGCCACCCGGGAGGCCAGAAATACCTTATTTACATAAGTGTTCGGACCCTTTGCAACGCCAAAATTCAGAATCGAAATTGAGTTTAGGTGCATCCTGTTTCCATTGATCATACTTGAGATGTTTTTACAACTTGATTGGTGTCCACCTGTGGTAAATTTAATTGATTGAACATGAGTTGGAAAGGCACACAATCTGTCTATGTAAGGTCCCACAGTAAACAGTGCATGTCAGAGCAAAAACCAAAGAATTATCCGTAGAGCTCCGAGACAGGATTGTGTCGAGGCACAGATCTGGGGAAGGGTACCAAAAAACGTCTGCAGCATTGAAGGTCCCCTAAGAACACATTAGCCTCCATCATTCTTAATTGGAATTAGTTTGGAACCACCAAGAGTCTTCCTAGAGCTGGCCGCCTGGCCAAACTGAGCATTCTGGGGAGAAGGGCCTTGGTCAGGGAGGTGACCAATGACATAATGGTCACTCTGACAGAGCTGCAGAGGTCCTCTGTGGAGATGGGAGAACCTTCCAGAGGGACAACCATCTCTGCAGCACTCCACCAATCAGGCCTTTATGGTAGAGTGGCCAGCCGGAAGCCACTCCTCAGTTAAAGGAACATGACAGCCCGCTTGGAGTTTGCCAAAAGACACCTAAAGGACTTTCAGACCATGAGAAACACGATTCTCTGGTCTGATGAAACCAAGATTGAACTATTTGGCTTGAATGCCAAGCTTCACGTCTGGAGGAAACCTGGCACCATCCCTACGGTGAAGCATGGTGGTGGCAGCATCATGCTCTGGGGGATGTTTTTCAGCAGCAGGGACTGGGAGACTAGTCAGGATCGAGGGAAAGATGAACTGAGCAAAGTACAAAGAGGTCCATGATGAAAACCTGCTCCAGAGCACTCAGGACCTCAGACTGGGGTGAATGTTCACCTTCCAACAGGACAACGACCCTAGGCATACAGCCAAGACAACGCAGGTGTGGCTTCAGGACAAGTCTCTGAATGTCCTTGAGTAGCCCAGTCAGAGCCCGGACTTGAACCCGATCGAACATCTCTGGAGACCTGAAACTAGCTGTGCAGCGAACCTCCCCATCCAACCTGACAGAGCTTGAGAGGATCTGCAGAGAAGAATGGGAGAAACTCCCCAAATACAGGTGTGCCAAGCTTGTAATCGCTGCCAAAGGTGCTTCAACAAAGTACTGAGTAAAGGGTCTGAATACTTATGTGAAGGCGACATTACATATTCTTTTTCATATACATTTGCAAAAATGTCTAAAACCAGTTTTTGCTTTTTCATTATGAGGTATTGTGTGTAGATTGATGAGGTTAAAAAAAGTATTTAATCAATTTTAGAATAAGTCTAGTGTAACAAAACGTGGAAAAAGTCAAAGGGTCTGAATACTTTCCAAATGCACTGTATGTGACAGTATTTGAGATATTTGAAATAGTATTTGAGCCCAGGTGATGGCGTGTTGTAGTGTAGTAGATTCTCTGTTTGGTAATTGTTCTCTGGTTCAAAGGTCATGGACATCTGTTTTCCTGCAGGTGCAGGTGCAGGTGAATGAGTTTGATTACGGTGGACTCTCACTGCTGCAATTAAAGACACACACACACACACACACACACACACACACACACACACACACACACACACACACACACACACACACACACACACACACACACACACACACACACACACACACTTCTCCTTTACTCCTCAAGTGTAATGGTCATTCTCGTTTGTCGGTTTTCCCTCAAATCAGATTCCTCTCCAAGTAAGAGACAGGGAGGGTTTGAGATCAACAGAGTGAGAGAATAAAACATTATATTGTATTTCCATTGTTGTAATAACATTTATTTTCATTACTTTATCTATTCAGCATTTTGGATCCAATGGGAATTCTCTGTTCTTCAACATGTAGGCTATGGGAGTTGTTAGGAATTCTACAGCCTTGAACAGTTGTGCACAAGAGAACGGCAGGGAAAGCTTGATCAGCCCTCGGGAGAGACTGGATAAAGCTGCTATTCAATTGATTTTCCCATTCCACTGTCTGGATGGCATTCCCAGAGTTTACGGCGCTCCAAAATCCCATAATTTTCCGATGTGGAGTCTGGATGTGCCTGTGTTACTCCAGCTAATGTCTTTCCCCATGGCTTTTAGACTGTGTGTGTGTGTGTGTGTGTGTGTGTGTCTGTTTGTGTTTGTGTGTGTGTGTGTGTGTTTGTGCGCTGGACACTGGCGATGGTTTTAGTGGCCAGACAGAAACTGCAACGTTGAATAACAATTGGAGCGGAGAGTTGTTTGCTCTTGGCGTGTGTGTGTGTGTGCCTGTGTGTGCGTGTGTGTGTGTGTGTTTAGACTCAGTCTAACCAGTCCATATGTCTTCCAATGCTGTGTGATTATGTGGTGGACAGACCAAGGCCTGGCTGACAGGGTGTTAGATGTAGTCCCCCAGCCAGTCAGTGAGACAGTGTAGACCTCTCTAACACAGAGCGACTAGGACACATTCCTACATAACACAGACCTCTCTAACACAGAGCGACTAGGACACAGCCCTACATAACACAGACCTCTCTAACACAGAGCGACTAGGACACAGACCTCTCTAACACAGACCTCTGTAACACAGAGCGACTAGGACACAGCAGTATTCCCTACCTGACCACATTACACGACTCTAGGCCCTAAGAGGGGATAAAGACATAGAGAGATGGAGAAAAACTATTGGCATGAAGAGAGAGAAATAGAAAAAGACAGACAGAATGGAGGAGTAGAGAGAGAGGATATTTAGAGAGAGAGAGAATGTCCATTGAAGCCAAACAGTACACAACACTAAACATATCCATGCCTGCTCGGCCTGCTTATCGCTGGAGTAATGGCTTTTAAGCACAGTCTGTTGGGAGGGAAGAGCACACTGCCCTGCCTTTGAATACAACACTCTTAGATTCACTACGTATGTGGAAAACTGCTCGTCAAACATGTCGTTCCAAAATCACGGGCATTAATATGGAGGTTGTTCCTCCCTTTGCTATAACAGCCTCCACTCCTCTGGGAAGGCTTTCCACTAGATGTTGGAACATTGCTGTGGGGACTTGCTTCCATTCAGCCACAAGAGCATTAGTGAAGTCAGGCACTGATGTTGGGCAATTATGCCTGGCTCGCAGTCGGCGTTCCAATTCATCCCAAAGGTGTTCGATTGGGTTGAGGTCAGGGCTCTGTGCAGGCCAGTCAAGTTCTTCCACTCCTATCTCGACAAACCATTTGTGTATGGACCTCGCTTTGTGCACAGGGGCATTGTCATGCTGAAACAGGAAAGGGCCTACTCCTCCTCAATATAACATTATTCTCCATTATCTCTCTCTCTCTTTAATTTGTGTTCTCTCTCTCTCTCTTTCTTTCATTTGTGTTCTCTCTCTTTCTCTCTCTCTGAGTCTCTCTCTTTCTGTCTCCGTCTCTAGCTCTCTCTCTATCTGAGTCTCTCTCTCTCTCTCCCTGTCTCTCTCTCTTTGGATCTCTCTCTTTCTCTCTCTAGCAGGTGATTTGGGCTTTAGTGCTGTTTGAGGGGGCGCCATCAGCTAAGGTGAACTGAGAGAAGGGTTAGGGTCTGATTATGGGGAAATAGGCCAGAGCAGGATCTCCTATTCTTCCTGGGGGGCTACAGTGGGGAAGTGTAGGGATGAGGTTCTTAGGGGTGTTCTCGGGGACCTCAGAGTTTCAGGAGAGACACTGGGAGGGGCTGGTGAACAAGGTTGAGGCTAAGCTGTCTAAATGGTGGTGGTTGTTGACACTGATGTCTTTCAGGGGAAGGGTCCTGGTCGCTAACAACATGGCCACTTCAATTCTCTGGCACAGGCTGATGGTGTTGGATCTCCCATAGTGTCTCGATAAGCAACTCCAGAGGTGACTGGTGGAT